>NC_092515.1:24678306-24703777 GCF_047511675.1 Marmota flaviventris | reverse complement strand
TACTCCCTTTCTGTTTTACACTTTCTTTCTCTGTCTGAACCTAACTTGAGCGGCCAATCTTTACACTAGAATCTTTTCCTCTGTGCAATTGAGAGACTTCTTTTTTACTGACATCTTCCTGTCTGACTAACAAGGCCACTCCATATGCTGGGAGGTCCCCAACCCCCGCAGTTGATAGTTGGGATCCTGAGACAAGATCTCAAATATTAACATGCCCTGTATTTGAGGCAGGAGGGCAGCGATTTTACATGTTTTAAATTTCAAAACAGTGAAGCAGCTAAAAGAGGCTGTAACAACCTATGGTCCTCAAGCACCCTTCACTGTAAGCTTGGTCGAATCCATTAACAACTTGAACATGACGCCAGCAGATTGGGCTAATATGTGTAAAGCTGTGCTAAATGGAGGACAATACCTGTTATGGAAGGTTGCCAATGAGGAATTTTGCAAGGAGACGGCTAGGCGAAATGCCGCAGTCCTGGCTGGGCACAATCAGGAGCCACTTGTCAAAAGAAACTAACTTTATTTTTAGAACCAAACACGCCAAACAAACAGCCTCTCAGGAAAAACCCCTCAGAGCCTCAACTGCCACCACCGGCTTTCCACAAGACTGTCTCTCCCCCCACAAGCTTCTCTCCACCTCCCACACTCCTCCTGCTCTTGAGGCCGATTGGCTGGGTCACGTGGGCAGAGCCAAAAAGTCCCCCAATGAGCAGCTCCGTGGTCTGAAAGGCAGGGAAACAGTCAATGAGCATCACCGCAGAGGAGCCAATCAGCTAGATGTTGCTGGGGCCGAGGAGCCAATCAGCTAGATGTTGCTGGGGCCGCTGTGAGCCAATCATCAGCCGGAAGCTGGATTGCTGGCAGCTGGAAGTTTGCTGGGGCCCCTTCGGCTGTGGCTCTCAACATCTCCCCCTCTCTGTTTAAACAACAAGCATGTGGCTTAGGGACCGTGCCTGTTAGGCAGTCCAATTCAACATATGGTCCTTACCCGTCATCGGATGAACTGACCTCTAGGCGTCAGCCTCCTGTCTTAGGTTGGTACCACTGCAATTGGATCATACCCGTCACTGACTACCGGGTCCAGCATACAGCTATACTTGTGGATAGGCCTTTGCACCAGTGGGGGGGTGAGGTTCTTTGCCTCACCTCTGTTTCCTATTTTTTGACTATAGAATTTTTAAACATTGCAATGGAGATTTCACCTGTAAAAAGTTATAAGGCCTTTACTATAATGTTATTTGTTGTATGTATTATGTTATGTGTGCACACTTGTGTTTTGTGTTATATGTTTGATGTCCATATATCATATATGATGAGCGCTCATGATAAAATGGATCCAAATATTTTTTTTTCACGTGATTTATATGGTTTAATTTATATTGGGTAAACAACTGTTGAGGATTGTTTTAATATGTAAACAAAAAAGAAGGTTAACAGATCTGTTTGTTTACTTTCACCTTTCCTTTTCATTATATTTAATAATTCTCTTAAAGACAATGTAAATTGTTTAAGAAAATTGTTTTCTTTTAGTGCCTTCTGTAATGTTACATAATTTTTTCTTTAGCCATTATTGCCAGAATTCCTATCTTCATCCCAGTGCTGGTGAAGTCAAAGATAAAACCAATCTACAGCTTCTACAATAGCCATCACTGAACTGCTTGCAGAACTTGCCTGGACACATTGTGAGCTCACCTGTATGCATTTTGAACTATCTGTTGGTGCAGCGACTTGTGGTAGTGTTGGGGTATTTTTTGCTGATGATGTCACCGGTGGTACAATTTTTCAAAGGAGCCCTCAATTGGCTTAATGTCATGGCATTTTGCATCCTCCTCTACTAGTGATGGTCTAAAATTTGGGGGCCAACAGAGGTGAGGCAAAGAACCTCACCCCCCCACTGGTGCAAAGGCCTATCCACAAGTATAGCTGTATGCTGGACCGGTAGTCAGTGACAGGTATGATCCAATTGCAGTGGTACCAACCTAAGACAGGAGGCTGACGCCTATAGGTCAGTTCATCCGATGACGGGTAAGGACCATATGTTGAATTGGACTGCCTAACAGGCACGGTCCCTAAGCCACATGCTTGTTGTTTAAACAGAGAGGGGGAGATGTTGAGAGCCACAGCCGAAGGGGCCCCAGCAAACTTCCAGCTGCCAGCAATCCAGCTGCCGGCTGATGATTGGCTCACAGCGGCCCCAGCAACATCTAGCTGATTGGCTCCTCGGCCCCAGCAACCATCTAGCTGATTGGCTCCTCTGCGGTGATGCTCATTGGACTGTTTCCCTGCCCTTTCAGACCACGGAGCTGCTCATTGGGGGACTTTTTGGCTCTGCCCACGTGACCCAGCCAATCGGCCTCAAGAGCAGGAGGATTGTGGGAGGTGGAGAGAAGCTTGTGGGGGGAGAGACAGTCTTGTGGAAAGCCGGTGGTGGCAGTTGAGGCTCTGAGGGGTTTTTCCTGAGAGGCTGTTTGTTTGGCGTGTTTGGTTCTAAAAATAAAGTTAGTTTCTTTTGACAAGTGGCTCCTGATTGTGCCCAGCCAGACTGCGGCAGGTTTTGTTTAGGGTTCACGTTAGGTTTACAGAAATTGATAGGGTTAGGTTTAGCGATAGGGTTTGTGTTGGGCCTAAGGTTATCATTAAGATTAGCGTAATGGTTGGATTAATGGATAGGGTTAGACCTAAGGTTACAGCTAGGGTTATGGTCAGGAATAGGTCTTGAGTTAGGGTTAGGGTTAGGGTTAGAACTAGGGTTAGTGTTAGGGTTATGTTTAGCATAAATATTAGGTTTTGAGCTAGGGTTAGGGCTACGGTGAGGGTTAGATTTAGAGTTAGGTCTAGGGATATGATTAGAGTGTGGTTAGGTTTAGGATTGAATTAGGGCTAGCATCATCATTAGAGTAATGCATATGGTTAGATGTAGGCATAGGATTATGATTAATGTTAGATTGAGGTTTAGGTTTAGGGTTAGGGCTATGGTTACATTTAGATTTAAGGTAAGGGTTAGGGTTTGAGCTAGAGTTAGGTCTCTGTCGAGTGTGAGGTTTAGATTTAGGTCTAGAGTTTTTTTTTTCTGGTTAGGTTTAGGGTTAGGCCTAGGGTTATCAATAGGTTTATGTTTAGTTTTAGCATATTGGGTATGTTTAGAGCTAGGTTTAGGGCTAGGGTTAAGTCTAGAATTAGGGCTAGTGTTAGCGGTATATTTAGGGATAGGTGTAGGTTTATGTTTAGGATAAGGGTTAGTCTTTGAGCTAGGGTTAGGAGTAATCAAGTGTTAGGTTAGGGTTAGGGTTAGGGTTATGCTTAGGCCTAGGATTAGCTCTAGGTTTTGTGTTAGGTTTAGGCCTACGGTTAGGGTTGTGGGTAACGTAAGAGCTAGGGTTATGACTAGGGCTAGTTTTAGGGTTAGGATTATGGCTAGGTCTAGTGTTAGCTTTAGATTCTTGGTTAGGGTAAGGTTTAGAGGTAGGTTAATCTTAAAGGAAGGATTAGTGTTTGGGTTAGAGTTAGAGTAAGGGTTACAGCCAGAATTAGAACTAGGTTTAGGTCTAGGGGTAGGGTTAGTGTTTATGTTAGGTTAAGGGTTACTTGAAGGGCTAGTGATAAGTTTTTGTTTAGGTCTAGGGCCTGAGTTAAGGCTAGATTTATGATTTGTTTTATATCTAGTTCTAGTGTTATGGTATGGTCTTGGGTTAGGGCCAGGTTTAGACCTAGGGTTAGTGTTAGGGTGAAAATAATGGTCAGGGTGAACATTAGGGTTTAGAATAGGGTTAGAGCTAGAATGAGGGTAGGGTTTTGACTATTAATAGGGTTAGGGCTTTGGTTAGCTTAAGGATTAGGGATAAGTCTAGGGTTACCATTAGGGTTAGAGTTTTACTTTAGGTAAGGGATAGTCTTAGAGCTATGGTTAGGGCTAGAGTTAGGGTTAGGGTTAGGGCTAAATCTAGGTTTAGGGCTCAGATTAGGGCTAATTGTTGTGTTAGGGTTAGGGCTAGCGTTATGGCAATGGATAATGTAAGAACTAGGGTTAGAATTAGGGTTAGGGGTAGGGATAGGTCTAGTGTTAGGGTTAGGTTTAATGTTAGCATAATATTGATAGCTAGGTTAGTATTAGGACATGATTCAGAGACAGTGTTAGATATAGGGTTAGGGTTAGGACTCAAATAAGGGCTAGGATTACTGATAGGGTTAAGTTTAAGGTGAGGGTGGTCTTTAGAGCTAGGATTACTGTTAGGATATGTGTCAGTGTCAGGGATAGCTTTAGGTTTGGATTATGACTCGAATTATGGCTAGAGTTACTGTTAGGGTTCAGTTTAAGTTTAGGGTGGTGTTTAGAGCTAGGGTGAGTGTTAGGATATGATTTGGGGTCAGGGTTAGTTTAAGGTTATGGTTAGGACATGAATTAGGGCTAGGGTTAGGTCTAGGTGTAGTGTTCGGGTTTGGTTTAAGTTAAGGTTTAAGGTTAGGACTATTCCTCAGTATTTTTTGAGAAAGAGAGAGAGAGGGGGAGAGAGAGAGAGAGAGAGAGAGAGAGAGAGAGAGAGAGAGAGAGAGAGAGAGAATTTTTTATTTTTATATTTTTTTTAGTTTTTGGTAGACACAAAATCTTTTTTTCTTTAATTATATTTTAATTGTTGCTGAGGATCAAACCCAGCACCCCACGCATGCCAGGCCAAGGTGCTACCACTTGAGCCACATCCTCAGCTTGTATTGCTCAGTTTTGTTTTATTGCTAGGTTTAGGGTTAGGGGTAGATATATGTTTGGCGTTAGGGTTAAGGGTAGTGTTTGAGTTAGGCTTAGGCTTTGGGTTAGGTGAAGACTTGGGGTTAGGGTTAGATCTAGGGTTAGGGCTAGGTCTAAGGATAGGACAAGGATTAGGGCTAGGTTTAGGGTTATGGTAAATTGTAGGGATAGAAGTAGGGATAAGGCTAGGGTGAGAGTTAGAGTTAGTCTTAGGGTTAGGTTTAAGGTTAAGTTTAGGTAAGGGATGTGTTATAATTAGGTTTAGAGGTAGAGTGAGGCTTAGAATTAGGATTTTGGGTTAGGATTATGGTTAGGGTTAGGGATATGATTAAGTCTGGGTTTAGGGCTAGGATGAGGGTTAGGATTTGTTGTAGGGTTAGGTCTAGAATTAGGGCTAGGGATAATGTCAGGTCTAGTGTTACAGTTAGGAGTAGATTTAGGATTAGGTCTATGTCTTAATCTAGTGTAAGTGTTAAGTTTAGGGTGAGGGTCAGTTTTAGAGCTTGGGGTATTTTTAGGTTTAGGGTCAGGGTTATAGTTTGTATTACATTAAGATAGGGCTCAAATGAGCATTGGGTTTAGAGTTAGGTTTCAGGTAATGAAAAGGGTTAGATTTAGGGTTCAGGATAGGTTTAGGGTAATGGAGAGATTTAGAGTTTGTGATTGGGTTACGGTTAGGCCTGGGGTTAGCATTAGAAATAGAGTTATCATAAGGGTAATGTATAGGGTTAGGGTTAGGTTTAGGGATAGGGATAAGGCTAGGGTTAATTTTAGGCCAAAGGGTAGGCTTTGAGCTATGCTTAGGTCTAAACTGAGGGTTAGGCTTAGGGTTAGGGCTAGGTTTAGGTTTAGAGTTATGCTTTTGGTAGGTTTAGGCCTTGATTAGGGCTAGGTTTTGTGTTAGGTTTAGGTCTAATGTTAGTGCTATGGGTAATGTGAGATCTAGGGTTCTAATTAGGACTAGTTTTAGGGTTAGGGTTATGGCTTGGTCTAGTGTTAGGTTTAGATTTTGGTTTAGAGTCAGTTTTAGAGCTAGGTTTAGTGTTATTGTTAGGGTCAGTGTTCAGATTAGAGTCAGGGTGAAAGCCAGAATCAGGAGTAGGGTTAGTTCTTGGGGAAGTGTTATTGTTTGGTTTAGGTTAAGAGTTATTGTTAGGGCTAGGACTAAGGTTTTGTTTAGGTCTAGGGCTTGACTTATCGCTAGATTTAGGATTAGGGTAATGGATAGGGGTAGTGTTAGGGTTAGATATAGGTAAAAGTTTACTGGTAGGAGTAGTTTCAGGGTTCAGTTTAGGGTTAGGGTCAGGTTTAGACCTATAATTAGTGTTATGATCAGAATAAGGGTGAAGGTTAGGGTTAGGTTTTGGGTTAGGTTTAGAGCTAGATTGAGGGCTAGGGTTTGGACTGGTAATAGGGTTAGTGTTTGACTTAGGCTATGGATTACGATTAGAACTGAGTTTAGCATTATGGATAGGGTTTGGCTTAGGAAAATGGATAAGATTAAAGCTAGGCTTAGAGTTAGGGTTAGGGTTACATTGAGGGCTAGGGTTAGGGTTAGATTTAGGGTTAAATCTAGTTTTAGGGTTCAGATTAGGGCTATTTTTTTGGGGGGGAGGTTTAGGACTAGGTTTAGGATTGTGGCTAATGTAAGAACTAGGATTATTATTAGGTTAGTTTTAGGGTTAGGGTTTGGGCTAGGAATGGTGTTAGCATTTGCTTTTTGGTTAGGGTGATATATGGAGCTACGGTTAGTGTTTGGATATGAGTCAGTGTAGGGTTAGTTTTAGTCCTAGGACTCGAATTTGAGCTAGTTTTATGGCTAATTGTAGGGTTAGAGTTTGGTTTAAGTTAGGTTTAGGGTTAGGGTAATGGCTTGGTTTTGTTTTAGGGCTAGGGCTAGGGTTAGGGTTAGTTTTATGATTAGTGATAGTGTTCAGCTAATGGTAGGGTGAGGTTTAGGCTTAAGGTTAGGGTTAGATTTAAAGTTTATAACCATAATTTAGAGTTATGGGTAGATCTAGGGTTACAGCTAAGGTTAGGGCTAGTGTTAGGGTTACGGTAATGGACAGGTTTAGAAATAGAAATAGGGCTAGGTTGAGAGTTAGAGTTATTCTTAGGACTAGAGTTGGGGATTTGCTAAGGGTTATGGCTAAATTAGGACAAGTTTAGCACTAAGTTTTGTGTTAGAATTAGGCCCATGTTTAGGGCTAGAAATGGTGTTAGTGTTCATGGTAGGGTTATCGTTAGTTTTAGGGGAAGGGATGAGGTTATGGCTAGGTTCAGGGCTAGGGCAAGGGTTAAAATTAAGTATAGGAATAGGTTGAGTGTTCGGGTTAGTATTAAGGCTAGGTTTAGGGCTTCGATGAGGGCTAGGGTTTGTGTTAGGGTTAGAGATAGGATTAGAGCTAGGGCTAATGTCAGGTCTAGGGTTATGGTTAGGAATAGTGTTAACTTTAGGTTTATGTCTAGGTCTAGTGGAAAGTTAGGTTTAAGGTAAAGGTCAGATTTAGAGCTAGGTGTATTATTATGGTTAGAGTCTGGTTTAGGGTTTGTTTTAGGATAAGGTTTAGGGTTATGGCTCAAGTTAACATTAGGGTTAGGGTTGAAGTAATGCATAGTGTTAGGTTTTGGATTCAGGTTAGGTTTAGAGTAATAGATAGGGTTAGTGTTAGTGATAGGATTAGGGTTAGGACTAGAGTTTGCATTTTGGTTAGGTTTATGTTTAGGATAAAGATACGGTTAGTGCTAGTGCTAGGGATTGTGTTAACATTAGGATTTTGGCTAGGTTTAGAGCTAGGCCTAGGGTTAGTGTTAGTCTTAAGTTTAGCAGAAGTGTTAGGGTTTGAGCTAGGGTTAGGTCTAGCGTGAGGGTTAAAGTTAGAGTCAGGGCTACGGTTAGGGTTAGCTTTAGGGTGATGGCTTGTGTTAGCATTAGGGTTAGGGTTATGTTTAAGGTAATAGACATAGTTTGTGCTAGCATTTGTGCTATGGTTACAGTTAGGATTAGGGCTAGGTTTAGGGTTAGGTTGAGGGTTAGGGGTATTGTTATGTTTAGGGTAAGGATTACAGTTTGAGTAGGGTTAGGGCCAGGGCAGTGTTAGGATTAAGGTTAGTGCTAGGGATAGGGTCAGGGTTATGCTTAAGTCTAGGTTTAGGGCTAGGATTAGGGCCAGGTTGTGTGTGAGGTTTAGGGCTAGTGTTAGGTGTATGAGTAATGTAAGAGGTAGGGTTATGGTTATGGGTAGATTTAGGGTTTGTCTAGTGTTAGGGTTAATTTTTCAGTTAGGATAAGGTTTAGAGCTAGGGTTTGTGTTAAGGTAAGTGTCTAGGTTTAAGTCTAGTGTTACGGATAGGGATAGATGTAGGGTTATGTTTATGGTTAGGTCTAGTGTAACGGTTACATTTAGGGTAAGGGTCAATTTTAGAGCTAGATGTATTATTATGGTCAGTGTATGGCTTATGGTTCAGTTTAGGTTAAGGATTAGGTTTAGGGCTTTAATGAACGTTAGGGTTAGAGTTAGGGTTAGGGTAATGAATAGGCTTAGATTAGGGTACAGGTTAGTTTTTGGGTAATAGATAGGCTTAGAGATTGTGATAGTGTTAGGGTTAAGCCTAGGTTTAGAATTAGGGTTAGGATAATGGTTAGGGTAATGGATAGGAAAAGAGCTAGGGTTAGGGCTAGGGTTATGGTTAGGATTATCGCTAGGGTTAGGGTAGTGTATAGAATTAGAGCTTGGTTTGGGCTATGGTTAAGGTTAGGATTAGGGCTAGGGTTAGATTAGAATTTGGGATTGGGCTAGGGTTATGTTTAGGGTAAAGGTTAGGCTTTGAGCTAGGGTTAGGTCTAAGGGGAAGGATAGGGTTAGGGTTAGGGATACGGTTAGTTTAGGGTTAAACATAGGGCTAGGTTTAGGCCTAGGATTAGGGCTAGTTTTTCTGTTATTTTAGGCCTACTGTTAGGGCCATGCATAGTTAAGAGCTAGGGTTATGATTTGGGCTAGTTTTAGGGTTAGGGTTATGACTACTGTAGTGTTAGGATTAGGTTTTGAGTTAGGGTGAGCTTTGGAGCTAGGTTTATGTTAGGGTCAGGGTCACTGTTCAAGTTAGAGTGAATGTTGGGTTTAGTGCCAGAATTAAGACTAGGGTTAGGTCTAGAAGTAGGGTTAGAGTTTGGGTTATGTTAAGGGTGATTGTTAGGGCTAGGGCAAGGGTTTTTTTCAGGTCTAGGGCTAGAGTTATGGCTAGATTTAGGATTAGGTTTAGGTCTAGGACTAGTGTTAGGTTTAGGCTAATAGGATTACCAGAGGGCTAATGTTAGTGTTTGGGTTTGGATTAGGGTCAGGTTTAGACCTATGGTTAGTGTTAGGGTCAGTATAAGTTTCAGGGTTAGGATTAGGGTTTGGGTTATGGTTAGAGCTAGAATGAGGTCTAGGGTTAGTACTAGTAATAGGGTTAGGGTTTGGGTTAGGCTATGGATTAGGGTTAAGACTAGGGTTAGCGTTAGGTTTAGTGTTTGACTTAAGGTAACGGATATGATAAGATCTAGGCTTAGGAAAGGGTTAAGGACTGGCTTATGCCTAGGGTTAGTGTTAGGATTAAAGCTAGGGTTAACGCTTAGATTAGGGCCAGGTTTTGGGTTAAGTTAGGTCTAGTGTTAGGGCTACAACTAATGTACGAACTAGGGTTATGATTATGGCTAATTTTTCAGTTAGTATTATGGCTAGGTCAAGTGTTAGGTTTAGGGTTAGTGTTAGCGTGATGTTTAGAGCTACAGTTAGTGTTAGGGTCAGGGTCAGTGTTTAGGTTAGAGTTAGCTTTAGGGTTAAATTCAGAATTATCACTAGGGTTAGGTCTAGGGGTAGGGTTAGTGTTTCAGTTAGATTAAGGTCTATTATTAGGGCTAGGGCTACTTTTTTATTTATGTCTAGGGCTAGAGATATGGCTAGATTTAGGATTATGTTTATGTCTAGGGCTAATGGTAGAGCTAGGTTTAGAGTTACAGCCAATGTTTGCAGTAGAGTAATGATTTGGGCTAGTTATAAGATTGGGGTTAGGACTAGGTCTACTGTTGTGGTTAGGTTTATTTTTAGGGTGATGTTTAGAGCTAGGGTTAGTTTTAGGGTCAAAATTAAGGTCAGAGGTAGTTTTAGGGTTAGGGTTTGGACTCGAATTAGGGCTAGGCTTAGGGCTAGGTGTAGGGTTGGTTTTTGGTTTAGGTTAAGCTTTAAAGTTAGCACTATATGTTGGTTTTGTTTTAGGGCTAGGGCCATGGTTAGGGCTAGTTTTAAGATTAGAGTTAGGTTTAGGTTTAGTCTTTGGTTTAGAGTTAGATTTAGAGTTAGGATTAGATCTCGGGTTAGTTCTAGGACTAAGGATATAGCTAGCGTTAGTTTTAGTTTATAACTAGGATTAGGGTTATGATAAAAATAGGGTTAGAACAAGGGTTAGGGCTAGGGCGAGAGTGAGAGTTAGTCTTAGGGCTAGACTTAGAGTTTGGTTAGGTATAGGGCTTAATTAGGGCTAGGAATATGGCTAGGTTAAGTTTATGTTAAGCCCTAGGGTTAGTTTGGGGCTTAGTGTTAGGTTTAGTGTAAATAATGGGGTTAGAGTTAGGTTTAGGGCTAGGATGAAGGTTAGAATTATGGTTAGTGCTATGGTTTCATTAGAGTTATGATTAAGGCTAGGTTAAGGGCTAGGATGAGGGTAGGGTTTGTGTTTTGATTAGGGCTAGGATTAGTTTTAGGGCAAATGTCACTTCTTGGGTTATGGTTAGGGATAGTTTTAGGGTTAGGTTTATGGTTATGTTGAGTGTAAGGGTTAGATTTACGATAAGGGTCAAATTTAGAGCTCGGGGTATTATTAGGGTCAGGGTCATGTTTAGGGTGTTGTTTAGGTTAGGGTTTAGGGTTAGGGCTCAAATTAGCATTAGGTTTGGGTTAGGGTAATGATAGGGTTAGGTTTAGGGTTCAGGTTAGGTTTAGCATAATGGATAGTGTTATGGCTAGGCATAGGTTTAGTTTTAGGCCTAGGGTTAGCATTAGAATTAGGACTATGTTTAGGTAATTGGTAGGGTTAGAGCTAAGTTTAGGACTAGGGTATGGATAGAATTAGGGCTAGGGTTAGGGTTAGGGTTAGGGATAGGGCTATTGTTTGTGTTAAGTTTAGGGCTAGGATTACAGCTAGGGCAAATATCAGGTCTAGGGTTATGTTAGGAATAATTTTAGGGTTAGGTTTATGGCTAGGTCTAGTATACGGGTTAAGTTGAGGGGTAGAGTCTGGGTTAGAGATAGGTATATTATTACAGAAAGGGCCAGAGTTAGGGTTTGGCTTATGTTAAGTTTAGGATTAGGGCTAAAATTAGCATTAGTATTAGGATTAGGGTAATTATAGGGTTAGGTTTAGGGTTCAGGTTAGGTTTAGGTTAATGAATAAGGTTAGGGTTAGCGATAAGGTTAGGGTTAGGCCTAGGGTTACCATTAGGGTTATGGTTATGGTTAGGGTAATGGACAGGGTTAGAGTTAGTGATAAGGCTAGGGTTATGGTTAGGGTTCTGGCTAGGGTTAGGGTAAGGTTTAGAGCTAGGTTTTGGGTTAGGGTTTGGTTTAAAACTAGGGGTAAGTCTCAAATAAGGGCTAGGTTTTGGGTTTGGTTAGGGCTAGCTTTAGGGCTATGTCTAATGTATGAACTAGTGTTACAATTAGTGTCAGTTTTAGGGTTAGGGTTAGGGTGATGTTTAGAGCAAGGGTTATATTTAGGGTCAGGGTTAGTTTTAGTTTTAGGTTTAGGACTCGAATTAGGGCTAAAGTTAGTGCTAGGTGTAGGGTTAGGTTTTGATTTAGGTTAAGGGTTATGGTTAGCACTATGGATCAGTTTTGTTTTGGGGCTAGGGCTAGGGTTAAGGCTAGATTTTGGATTAGCGTTGGGGTTAGGGCTTGTCTTAGAATAAGGTTTAGGCTTAGGGTTAGGGTTAGATTTTGAGTTAGGATTGATCTAGAGTTAGGACTCGTGCTAGGGTTAAGGCTAGAGTTAGGGTTATGGTAAGGAATATGGTTGGAATAGGGATACTTCTAGGGTGAGAATTAGAGTTATTCTTAGTAGTAGGCTTAAGGTGAGGGTTAGGGCTAAATTAGGGCTAAGATTGGGACTAGGGTTAGTGTTAGTGTTAAGCCTAGGGGTTGGGCTAGGGTTAGGGTTAGCACTGGAGTTAGGGTTAAGTTCAGAGGAATGGGTGGGGTTAGAGCTGGGTTTAGGTCTAGGGTGAGGGTTAGAATTAGGATTGGGCCTAGGGTTATGGTTCAGTTTAGGATTAAGGCTAGGATTAGAGCTAGGATGAGGGATAGGTTTTCTGATAGGGATAAGGCTCCTACTCGCCTAGGGATAATATCAGGTCTAGGGTTATGGTTAAGGATAATTTTAGGGTTAGGTTATGGCTAGGTCTAGTGTAATGGTTAGGTTTATGTTAAAGGTCAGCTTTGGAATGAGAATCATTATTTGTGTCACAGTCAGGGTCATGGTTAGAGCGTTTGGTTTACATTAAGGTTAAAGAGTTAGGGCTCAAATTAGCGTTAGGGTAAGTTTTAGACTTAAGGTAATGGAAAGGTTTACTTTAGGTTTTAGTTAAGGTTTAAGTTAATGGATGGGTTAGCTTTCAGCGATTGGGTTAGGGTTAGCATTAGGGTTAGGGTTATGTTTAGTGTAATGGATAGATTTAGAGCTAGGATTAAGGGCTAGTTTATGGTTTGGATTAAGTCTAGGATTAGGGTTAGTTTTAGGGATAGGGCTAGGGTTTGGTTTAGGGTTAGTGTTAGGTTTAGGATAAGTGTTAGTTTAGGGTTAAGGTTATGGTTAAGTTAGGATAAGGGTTATTTTTTGAGCTAGGTTTAGGGCTAGTGCAAGGGTTCAGTTTTGGCTCACTTCTGAATTCAAGATTATGGTTAGAACTAGGTTTAGTGTTACGCATAGTGTTTTAATTAGAGTTAGGGTTACGGTTAGGGTAATGGATATGGTTAGAGCTAAATTTGGGCTAGGGTTAAGGTTAAGATTAGGACTAGGCTTTGGATTAGGATTTAGGATAGGGCTAGGTTTTTGTTTAGTGTAAGGGTTATGGTTGGAGCTAAGGTTAGGTCTAAGGAGAGTGTTAGGGTTAGAGTTAGAGTTAGAGTTTGGGCTAGGCTTAGTTTTATGCTTAGAGCTAAATTTAGGCCTAGGATTAGCTATAGGTTTTGTGTTAGGTTAATGGCTAGGGTTAGGACTATGGATAATGTAAAAGCTAGGGTTATGTTTAGGGCTAGTTTTAGGTTTAGGGTTATAGCTATGTCTAGTGTTAGGTCTAGGTTTTGGGTTAGTGTCATGTTTAAAGCTAGTTTAAGTGTTAGGATAAGGGTCAGTGTTCAGGATAGGGTTAGATTTAGGGTTAGAGCCAGAATTAGGACTAGGTTTAGGTCTAGGGATAGGTTAAGTGTTTGGTTTAGGTTAAAGGTTATTGTTAGGGCTTGTGCTAGGATTTTGTTTAGGTCTAGGGCTAGAGTTATAGCTATATTTAGGATTAGCTTTGGGTCTAGTTCTAGTGTTAGGCTTAGGTATAAGTATAGGGTTACCAGTAGGTCTAGTGTTAGGTTTTGGTTTAGGTTTAGGGTCAAGTTTAGACAGAGGGTTATTTTTAGTGTCAGATGAAGGTCATGGTTAGGTTTAGAGGTAGAATGAGGGTAGGGTTAAGACTATTAATATGGTTATAGTTGAAGTTAGGCTAAGGATTAGGTTTAGGACTAGGGCTAACATTTGAATTAGGATTTGGCTTAGGGTAAAGGGTAGGAGTAGAGCTAGGATTAGGGCTATGGTTAGGGTTTGGTTTAGGACTAGTGTTAGGGTTAAGATTGGGGTTAATGCTAGGTTTAGGGCTTGGATCCAGGGTAGGATTTGTGTTTGGCTTAATGCTAGGGTTAGGACAATTACTAATGTATGAACTAGGCTAGTTTTAGGGTTACAGTTAAGGCTAGGACTAGTGTTAGGTTTAATTTAAGTTAGGGTGATGATTAGAGCTAGTATTATTGTTAGGTTCAGCATCGGAGTCAGAGTAATTTTTAGAGTGAGGGATAGGGCTATGTGAAATGTTTGGGTTTGGTTTAGGTTAAGAGTTTGGGTTAGGGATATGGCTTTTTTTATGGCTAGGGCCAGGGCTAGGGCAAGTTTGAGGATTAGCATTATGGTTAGTGGTAGTGTTAGGGTTTGGTTTGGCTTATGATTACAGTTAAATTTAGAGTTAGGTTTAGATTTAGAGTTAGTTTTAGATCTAGGGTTAGGATAGGGCTAAGGATAGAGCTAGGGCTAGGGCTAGGGCAAGAGTTATACTTAGTCGTAGGGCTAGGGTTAGCATTAGGATAGGATTAAATTAGGGATAGGATTAGTCCTAGGCTTAGTGGTACTATTAGGCCTAGGGTTAGTGCGGGAGTTAGGATTAGGTTTAGGGTTATGGTTAGGTTTATTGTAAGAGATGGGCTTATAGGTAGGTTTAAATCTAGGGTGAGGGTTAGAATTAGGGTTAAGGCTCAGGTAATATTTCAGGTTAGGATTAAGGCTAGGTTTAGGGCTAGGATTATGGTTAGGGCTAATTTCAGGTATAGGGTTATAGTTAAATATAGTTTAAGTTTAGTTTTATGGGTATGCCTTGTGTAAGCATTAGATTTAACATTAGGGGCAGGTTTAGCACTAAGCGTATTATTAAGGTCATGGTCCTGATTAATGTTTTGGATAGGTTAAGTTTCAAAGTTAGGACCCAAATTAGCTTTAAATTTCGGATCAGTGTAATGATAGGGTTGGGTTTAGGTTTAAAGTTAGATTTAGGGTAATGGATAGGTTGAAGATTAGGGATAGGGTTAGGTTTAGGCCTAGGGTTAGCATTAGGGTTATGGTTATGGTTAGGGTAAAGGATAGGGTTAGAGCTAGGGTTACAGTTAGGGTTATGGTTACAATTAGTGATAGGGTTAGAGTTAGGTTTAGGTTTAAAGGTATGGTTAGGGCTCAGAATAGGTCTAGGATTTGGGTTAAGTTAGGGTTAGGGTTAGGATTACGGCTAATGTAAGTACTAGGGTTATGATTAGGGCTTATTTTATTATTAGTGGTTAGGACTAGATCTAGTGTTAGGTTTAGGTTTAGGGTTAAGGTGATGTTTAGACCTAGGGTTAGTATTAAGGTCAGAGTAAAGTGAATGTTAGTTTTAGGGTTTGGCTTAAGACTTGAATTATTGCTAGGGTTAGGGCTAGGTGTAGGATTAGGGCTTGGTATATGTTAAGGATTTGGGTTAGTTCTATGACTTGGTTTTGTTTTAGAGCTAGGGCTAGTGTTAGGGCTAGGGTTAGGTTTAAGCTTAGGCTTATTGTTAAGGTTAGATTTAGAGTTAGGTTTAGATATAGGGTTATGACCAGGCATATGAATAGGGCTAGGGTTAGACCTAAGATTCAGGCTAGGATTAGGCTTCCAGTAAAATATAGGGTGAGAACTACAGTTAGAGCTAGGGTGAGAGTTAAAGTTAGTCTTTGGGTTAGGGTTAGAGTTAGGCTTAGGGATAGGACAATATTAGGGCTAAGATTGCGGCTAGGGTTAGTGTTAGGATTAGGCCTAGTGTTAGGGTTAGGGTTATAATTAAAGCTATGTTTAGGGCTAGAATAAGGACTAGGGTTTGTGCTAGGGTTAGGGCTAGGATAATGCCTAGGGCTAACGTCAGGTGTAGGGTTATGTTTAGGGATAGTTTTAGGGTTAGGTTTATGGCTAAGTCTAGTGTAAGGGTTAGGTACAGGGTAATAGTCAGGTTTAGAGCTAGGGAAATTATTAATGTCAGGATCAGTGTTTGGCTTTGGATTAGGTTTGATTTGAGGCTTAGGGCTCAAATAAGTATTAGGGTAAGCATTAGGGTAATGATAAGTTTAGGTTTAGTGTTCAGGTTAGGTTTAGGGTAATTGATAGTTAGGGTATAGTGATAGGGTTATGGTTAGGCCTAGGGTTACATTAGCATAAGGGTAATGTTTAGGGTAATGGATACAGTTAGATTTAAGGTTATGGCTAGGGCTGTTGTTAGGATTAGGTCTTGAGTTAGGGTTAGGATGAGGGTTAGAACTAGGGTTTGTTTTAGGGTTATGTTTAGCATAATGGTTAGGTTCTGAGCTATGGTTAGGGCTAGGCTGGGAGTTAGTTTCAGGGTTAGGTCTAGGGACAGGATTACTATAGGTTTTGGGCTAGAGCTAGGGTTAGAGTTAGACCTAGGATTACTGGTAGGATCAGTATAAGGGTCAGGATTAAGGTTAGAATTTGTGATAGGGTTAGAGTTAGAATGAGAGCTAGGGTTAGGTCTATTAATAGTGTTAGGGTTTTGGTTATCCTATGGATTAAGGATAGGTCTAGGGTTACCCTTAGGTTTAGGGGTTTTCTTAGAATAAGGGATTGGTTTAGAGCTAGGTTTAGGGCTATGGTTAGGGTTAAATCTAGGTTTAGGGCTCAGATTTGGGCTAGAGTTTGTGTTCGAGTTAGGGATATGATTATGGCCATGGCTAATGTAAGAACTACAGTTAAATTTAGGTTAGTTTTCGTGTTATGGTTAGGTTTAGTGTTAGGGTTAGGTTTAAGTTTAGGGTGATATTTATAGCTAGGGTTTGTGTTAGGATCAGAGTCAGGTCGGGGTTCGTTTTAGGGTTAGGGATTGGACTCAAATTATTGTTAGGTTTATTCTTAGCATTTGGTTAAGGTGAGGGCAGTGTTTAGAGCTAGGTTGAGTTTTAGGATATGCGTCAGGGTCAGTGTTAGTTTTAAAGCTAGTGTTAGAACTCGACTTAGGGCTAGGGATAGTTCTAGGTTTAGTGTTAGGTTTTGGGTTAAGTTAATGTTTAGGGTTAGGGCTATTGCTTAGTTTTGGTTTAGTCCTAGGTTTAGGTTTAGAGATAGTGTAAATGTTAAGCTTAGGCTTAGTGTTAGGGTTAGATTCAGAGTTAGGATTAGATCTAGGGTTAGGGCTGGGACTAAGGATAGGGCAAGGGATATGGTTATGGTAAGGGATAGGGTTAGAACTAGGGATAGGTATAGGGTGAGACTTATAGTGAGTCATAGGGTAGGGTTAGTTTTAGGGTTAGAGATAGGGCTAAATTAGTGCTGGGATTAGGGGTAGGTTTAGTGTTTGGCTTAAGCCTAGAGTTAGGGTTAGGGTTAGGTTTACATTTAGGGTAAGAGATGGCATTATAGCTAGGTATAGAGGTAGGGTGTAGGGCTAGGGTTAGGGTTGTGATTAAAGCTGGGTTTAGGGCTAGGATGAGGGCTAGGTTTTTTTTTTTTTTTTTAGGTTTAGGACTAGGATTAAGGCTAGGGTTAATTTAAGGTCCAGAATTATGGTTAAAGATAGTTTTAGGGTTAGGATTATGGCTACATCTAGGGTAAGGGTTAGGTGTAGGTTTATGTGAAAGTTTAGAGATAGGGGTTTTATTAGGGTCATGGTAAAGGTTAGGGTTTGGGATAGGTTACGGTTTAAATTTAGGGCTTGGATTAGTGTAAGTTTTAGGGTTAGGGTAATGATAGGGTTAGGTTTAGGTTCAGGTTAGGTACAGGGTAATAGATTGGTTTAAGATTAGGGTTCATGCCTAGGGTGAGCATTAGGGTTATGGTTTTGGTTATGGTAATGGATAGAGTTAGAAATCGATTTTGGGCTAGGTTTATGGTTACAAATAGGGCTAGGGTTAAAGCTAGGATTAGGGCTAGGTTTGGGTTAAGTTAAGGATATGGTTAGGGTTAGGGATAATGTAAGTGCAAGGGTGATGTTTAGGGCTAGTTTTAGGGTTTTAGGTCTAGAGTTAGTGTTTGGGTTAGGTTTAGGGTTAAGGTTTGTTTAGAGCTAGTAGTGTTAGGGTCAGTGTCAGGTTCAGGATTTGTTTGCGGGTTCAGCTTACAATTAATATTAGTGATAGGGTTAGGGCTAGGTTTAAGGTTAGAGTTTGGATTAGGTTAAGGGTTAGGGTTATAGCTATAGTTATGTTTTGTTTTAGGGCTAGGGCTAGAGTTAGGGCTAGTTTTAGGATTCATATTATGGATTGGGGTAGTGTTAAGGTTTGCCTTAGTCTTCAGATTAGGGTTTGATTTAGAGTTAGGTTCTGTCTAAGGTTAGTTCTAGGGGAAAGGATAGGGCAAGGGTTAGGGCTAGGGTTAGGGTTGCAGTAAGGAATAGGGTTAGAACGAGTGAAAGGTCTAATGTGAGTGTTAGAGGTAGTCTTAGGACTAGTGTTAGGGATAGGGCTAAATTAGGGCTAAGATTAGAGATAGTGTTAGTGTCAGGGTTAGGCTTAGAGTTTGGGTTAGGATTGTAATTAAGGCTATGTTTAGGGCTAGCATAAGGGCTAGGGTTTGTGTTAGGGTTAGGGCTAGAATTATGGTTAGAACTAATGTCAGGTCTAGGATTACAGTTAGGGATAGTTTTAGGAAAATGTTTATGGTGAGGTCTTTTGTAAGGGTTAGGTGTAGGGTAAGTGACAGGTTTAGAGCTAGGGAAATTATTAGGGCCAGCCTCAGTGTTAGGGCTTGGTTTAGATTTGAGTTTAGGGTTATGGCTCAAATTAGATTTAGGGTTAGGGTTAGGGTAAAGATAGGGTTAAGATTATGGTTCAGGTTAGGTTTAGGGTTTTGAATAGGCTTAGGGATAGCTATACAGTTAGGTTTAGTTCTACTGTTAGCATTTGTGTTAGGCTTAAGTTTAGGGTAACAGATAGGATTACAACTAGGGTTAGGGCTATGTTTATGGTTAGGATAAGGGCTAGTGTTAGGATTAGGGTTAGAGTTATGGTTAGGCAGAGGGTTAGGGTTATGTTTAGGACAAGTGTTATGGTTGGATCTAGATTTAGGGCAAGGGCGAGGGTTTGGGTTAGAGCAGGTTGAGGGTAAATGTTTAGTTTAGGGCTACATTTAACTTAGGGTTAGGGTTAGAGTTATGGTAATAGATAGAGTTAGAGCTAGGATTTGGGCAATGGTTATATTTAAAATTAGGGGTAGAGTTAGGGTTAGGGATAGGGCAATGTTAATTTTTAGGGTTAGGATTAGGGCTCAGTTTAGAGGTAGTGTTAGGGTTAGAGATACTTTATTCAAATTTCTTTGATACAAACCAGGATTCACCTTTAACTAACCTTATTCTGTTAACTAACACTAACCCTAACCATCACCCTAAACCTAAAACTAACACTAACCCTAATCGTAACCCTAACAGCAACCCTAAAACAAACAATAAAAATAACCCTAAATTAAACCTAACCCTAACCCTTACCTAACCCTAACCCTAACCCTAACACTATCCCTAATCAAAACCCTAACTCTATCACTAAGCCTAAGCCTAACCTAGCCCTAAAACTAATACTAACACTAATCCTAACCCTAACACTAACCCTAACATTAACCCTATATCTAAATCTAAATAAAACACTAACCCTAACACTAACCCTAACCTTAACACTAACCCAAACCCTAACACTAACACTTAGATAATCCTAATCTTAACAGAAACCCTAACCCTAGCACAGACCCTAACATAGACCCTAACCTTAAACCTACCACTAACCCTTACCCTAATCTAAAACCTAAACTTAACTCTAACACTAAACTTAATGCTAACCCTAACCCTAAAACTAACCCTAACACCAACAATAACCCTAACCATAACCCTAACTGTAACACAAACCCTAACCATAAGCCTAACTGTAACACAAACTAACCCTAACACTAATGCTAACACTAACCCTAACCCTAACCCTAACTTTAACCCTAACACTAACCCTAACCCTAAACTTAACCATAACCCTAAACCTAACACTGACCCTAATCCTAACCCTAACACTAAAATAAACTTTAACTCTAACCCAAACAATAAGACTAACCCTAACATTAACCCTACACCTAACCCAAATGTTAACCCTAACACTGACCCTAACCCTAACCCAACCGTAACACTAACCTTAACCCTAACCCAAAATAAAAAACAAAGCCTAACCGTTAATTTAACTCTAACACTAACCCTAACACTATCCTTAACCCTAATTCTAAACTGTAATCTCAACCCCAACCCAACTCTAAACCTAACACAAACCTTAACCCTAACCATAACATTAAACCTAAGCTTAACCCCAAACCTAACCCTAAAACTAACCCTAAACCTAAGACAAACCCTAACCCGAACCATAATTCTAAAATTAACTTAAACCTAACCTTACCAAACATTAACCCTAACCCTAACAGTAACCCTAACCCTAACCCTACCCTAACCCTAACACTAACCCTAACTCCAAACAAATACCTATCACTGACCCTAACTTTAAATGTAACCCTAAAACCCAACACTAACCCTAACCCTAATATTAACAATAACTCTAACACAAACCAAAATCTTAACCCTATTCTTAAACCTAAAACTAACAATAACCCTAACTGTAACTCTAACACTTACCCTAAACCTATCCCTAACCCTAACCCTAACTCTAATCCTAATCCTATTTATAATCCTATCCCTAATCCTAAACCTTACCTAAAAACAAACCCTCATGCTAAACCTGAACCTAATTCTTAAACTAACCCTAACAATTACACTAATACTAAGCCTAACCCTAACACTAAACCTAACACTAAACCAACCCTAAACCTTAACATAATCATAAACCTTACCAAAACCTGAACATTAATCCTAACACAAACCCTAACAATAACACTAACGCTAACACCAATCCTAACTCTAATCAGAAAGCTAACGTTAACAATAACCCCTAAGCATAACACAAACCCTAAAACTAACCTTAACACTAACTCTAATGCTAACCATAACACTAAGCCTTAACCTAACCCTAACGCTAACCCTGACACTAACCGTATCTTTAACTATAACCCTAAACATAACAATAACCCTAAACCTAAACCTAATCCTAAACATAACAATAACCCCTAACCTTAAACCTAACACAAACCCTAACCCTTTAACACTAACCTTAACCCAACCTAACCCAAACTCTAACACTAACTCTAATACTAACCTGAAAACAAACACAAACACTAACACTAACACTAACCATAACACTAATCCTACCCATAACCCTAACCTAACACTAAACATAACCTTAACAGTAATACAAAACCTACAAATAACCCTGAAACTAACCCTAACCCAAGCCTAACCAAATCTATATTGCAACCCTAACCCTAACTCTAACCCTAATACTAACAAATACCCTAAGTCTTCCCCTAACCCTAAACCTAACACAAACACTAACCCTAAATGTAAAACTAATATAAACCTAACCCTAACCAAAACAGTAACCCTAACACTAAACCTAACCCTAATGGTAACCTTAACACTAACCCTAAATCTAACCCTAATGCTAACCATAACACTAACCTAAACCCTAACCACAACCCTAAATCTAATCCTAACCGTAATCCCAATTCTAACTCTTACCACAATTTTGACACAAACTCTAACACCAACCATACCACTAACCTGAACCCTAACCTTAACCCTAACATTAAACCTAATATTAACACTAACCCAAATACTAACACAAAGATAAACACTAACCCTAAACATAAAACTAATCATAACCCTAATCATAACCATAATTTTAACTATAAACCTAAACCTAATTGAACCCTAACCCTAACACAAAACCTAACCTTAACTCTGACACTAACACCAACCCTAACCCTAAAATTAACACTAACCCTAACCATAAACCTAAATTTATCACTAACTCTAACCTAACCCCAACACTAAACCAAAGCCAAATTCTACCCTAATAATAACCCTAACACAAACCATAAACCTAACACTAACCCTAATGCTAACCCTAACCCTAACACTAACACTAACACTAACCCTTACACTAACCAAATCCCTATCCCTATTTCTAACCCTAACACTAACCATAAACCTAAACTTCACACTATCCCTAACACTATCCCTAACCATAACACAAAACCTCACACTAACCATAACTCTAACCCTAACCTAACCCTAACCCTAAACCTAACACTAACCCTAAACCTAACACTATTCAAAAACCTAAACCTAACATGACAAAACATTAAAACTAACCCAACCATAAACCTAACCCTAACCCTAACCCTAACATGAACCCTAATGCTAACCCTAACATGAACTCTAATTCAATCCCTAACACTAACACTAACCCTAAACCTAACCCTTAAAATAACTCTCAATCTAACCCTAACTTTAAAACTAACAGTAATATTAATTCTAACCGTAAACCTAACCCTAACCCAAATCCTATCTTTAAACCTTACCCTAACACAAACCTTAACACTAAGCCTAAAAATAACCTGAACCTAACTCTAACACTAAATGTAACACTAAATCTAACCCAAACCATAACACTAAACCCAACCTTAAACCTAAACCTAACCCTAACCCTAAACCTTAACCTAACCCTAAACATAGCACTAATGATAACCCTAATCCTAACTGAAAAATTAAACCTAAACTGAACCCTAACCCTAACACTAAGCATAACCATAATCCTAACCCTAAAACAAACCCTAACAGGAACCCTAAACCTTATCCTACCACTCACCCTAAACCTAACTCAAATTCTAACCCTAATCCTAACACTAACTTTAACCTTAACCCTAACCATTACTGTAAAACTAACCTAACTGCAACCCTAACCCTAATCCAAACCGTAGCCCTAACCCTAACTGTAACCCTAATCCTAACACAAACCCTAACACAAACCATAACCCTAAACCTAACCCAACCCTAATTCTAACCCTTTTCTAACCCTAACCATAAACCTAACAATAACCCTAACCCTAACCCTAACTAACCGTAACATTAAACGTAACCCTAACCCTAAACATAACACTAATTTTAAATCTATCCGTAAACCTAACACAATACCTAAAGTTAACCGTAACCCTAACAGTAACACTAACCCTAACACTAAACCTAAACCTAATACTAAAGCGAACCGTAACGCTAACACGAACCCTAACAATAATTCTAAAACTAACAATAACCACTAACCTAATCCTAACATGAACCCTAACATTAGCCCTAAATATAAATTTAACACGAAACCTAAACTGAACCTTAACCCTAAATCACTCAGTCACCTAACCCTAAACCTAAACCTAAACTAACCCTAACCCTAAGACAAAACTTAACCCTAAAACTAACCATAACTCTAACACTAACACTAATCCTAACACTTACACTAACCATAACACTAAACTTAAACCGAAATCTAATACTAACCTTAACCCTAACCCTAATCCTAACCCTAATATTAACAATAAACCTATTTCTAAAACTAACACTATACCTAAACCTAACCATAACCCTAACACTAACACTAACCCTAAACTTAACTCTAAACCTAAACCTAATATTAAAGCTAACCCTTACCCTAATACGAACCGTAACACTAATCCTAACACTAACCCTAACCCTAATACTAAACACAAACCTAATCCTAACCCGAACCCTAACACTATCCCTAACTGTAACACTAACACGAATCCTAACCCAAACCCTAATCCTACTTCTCTCACTAACCTAACCCTAACCCTAAACCTACACAAACCCTAACCCTAATACTAACCGTAACCCTAAAAGTAACCATAAATCTAACACTAACACTAATCGTAACCCTAACACTAAACCCGACACTAACCCTAACCCTAAACCTAAACCTAATACTAACCCTAACCCTAACCATAACCCTAACACTAACATTAAACCTAACCCTAACCCTAAAGGAAACACTAACTCTAACCCTAACTGTAACACTAACCCGAATCCTAATCCTAACACTAAACTAACCCTAATCTTAACCAAAACCCTAAACCTAATCCTGATGCTAACACAAACCCTAACCCTGACTCTAACACTAATCCTAACCCTAACCCTAACACTAACTCTAAAACTAAACCTAAGCCTAATTTGAAGCCTAAGCTAACCTAACACTTACCCTAACACTAACTCTATTACCAATATTAAACCTAACCCTAACCCTAACTGTAACACTAAACCTAAACCTAACCTTAACCTAACACTAACCCTAACCCTAATACTATCCCTAAGCTTAACATTATCCCTTACCCTAACAATAACACTAACCCTAATACTAACCCTAACCTAAATGTAAACATAACCTTAACATGAAACCTAAACCTAACCCTACCAAAAAAACTAAACCTAAACCAAATTCTAACCCTACCACTAACAGTAAACCTAAACCAAACCCTAAACATTATCCTAATACTAATCCAAACACAAACCCTAACCCTAAACCTTACACCAACCCTAACCCTACCCCTAAACATTACACCAACTTAAACCTATCATTAACCCTTACCATAACACTAAACATAACACTAACCCTAACCCTAACACTAACTCTAACACTAACCCTAATCTTAAAACTAAACATAAATATAACACTAACCCTAATGATAAACCTGACCATAACCCTAACCAAAACCTAACCCTAACCCTAAAACTAAACCTAAGGCTAACCCCAACCCTAACCCTAATCCTCACCCTAACACTAACCCTAAACCAAACACTCACCCTTATCCTAAACCTAACACTAACCCTAAACCTAACTATAATCCTAACTCAAACACTAATACTAACCTAACCCTAACTGTAAATCTAAACCTAACACTAACCCTAACCCTAAACCTAACATGAACCCTAAACATAACCCTAACACTAACCTAACCCTAACCTAACAATAAGCCTCACCCTAACCCTAACCCTAAACCCAACGGTAACCCTAACCCTAACCCTAACACTAAAACTAAAACTAAGTATAACCCTAACACAAACACTAATGCTAAACCTAACCTTAACCCTAACACTATCTCTTACCCTAATCCTAACCCTAAACCTAAACCTAACAGTAAAACTAAACCTAACCCTAACATGAACTGTAACCATAACACTAGTCCTAACCTAACCTTAACCCTAACATTAATCCTATCCCTAACCCTAGCCCTAACCCAAATATTAACCCTAATCTTAACCCTAACCCTAACCTAACCCTAAACCTAACCCTAACAATAACCGTAATTCTACTCGTAACCCTAAAACTAACCCTAAACCTAAACCTAACCTTAACTCTACAACTAATCCTAACCGTAACACGAACCCTAACGGTAACCCTTACCATAACACAAAACCTTACCATAACCATAACTCTAACAAAAAACTTAACTCTAAACCTAACCCTTACCTAAACCTAACCATAACGCTAACCCTAACACTAAACCTAACACTAACCCTAATACAAACACTAACTCTAACCTTTACCCCAACCCTAACCCTACCACTTACAATAAGTCTAACCTTAAACGAATACCTAACACTAACTGTAATACTAAGAGTAATCCGAATTTTAACCCTAACTATAACCTTAGTACTAACTGTAACGCTAACCGTGAACCTAACCCTAACACAAACCATTACCTGAACCATAACACTAACCTTAACACTAATCCTGAACCTACACGTAACTCTAAAACAAACCTATCACTAACACTAATTCTAACCCCTAAACTTTACAATAACACAAACCCTAATTCTAACCGTAATCGTAACACTAACCCTAACCCTTATAATAACCCTAACACTAACCCTAACCCCTAAAACTATCCCTAAACTTTAGAGCATCCTTAACACTAATCCTAATCCTAACACTAACCCTAACA